>NC_037671.1:0-23035 GCF_003255815.1 Theropithecus gelada
AGTGCCACTTACATTCAATACACTTAAAATAGTGCCTGGTTCATAACAGGAAGCACTAGATGAATGTTGGCTACCATAGTCTAATAACCACAACACTCCTACAACTGACTTTACCAAGAGGAAGAGGTTTTGCCAGGGGCCAGTGGCAGAACTCAAATGTGAATCTAGGCTTTCTGAGGCTAACTCCCTCAAGTCAGGGAGAAAGACATATACCCAGATTACTAAAAACATTATTCAACATAGAACTGCCCTAACCCAGGAACAGAGTGCCTCAGCAAAGCTGGAAACTGAATCAAGTCTAAACTTGGCCTCTAAACATCCCCTCTGTGACATCTTTCTGATGATACCCCAGGTCCTGTATGAGCTAAACGGGACCAACAAGGGTCGGTCTGGCAGAGAGCTTCTGACTGTGCATACTTCTGGTGGGAAGATGAAGGTCTGGACAATTACCATCCATCCAATCTGATGGGAGTATGGGAGGCAGGCAGCAGGGTCTTGTGGAGACCTTACTCATTCCAGCCTGGAACTTCAACCACCCAGGGGCAAAGCTGCCCTGCTTACTGCTCACCTTGGCTGCTGTGGTCTTCCAGGCTGACCCTCCAATCATCACCCCGGGGCTCGGCGTGCAGTTCGGCGTGGATCCCAGAGATGAGGCCAGGCTCCTGCTGGGGCCGCAGAGCCACATCACACAGGTCGGCCCTGTGGCCCAAGCGATAGGTGCAGCCAGCCCCGGCGGGGGGGTGGAAGGTGTAGAGATCACCGCCCCTGCCGCCCCCTATGCGCAGCAGTTGGAAGCAGGGCAGCATGGGCGGTGCCCCCTTTGCACCACCTCTTCCACTTTAGGGATCCATTTCCTTTCCCACTCCTGGGCCACGCACCGCTGGCTTAAGTTCGCTTCCCAGTCTGATGCAAACTTGAGCTGTGCTGTGTGCAGTTTCAACTTTGAGCACACTACCTGAATAGTCCAAATTCAGAGTGCAAGCAGCCTAGGACTCAATGCAAAATCGGTTGTTAAGCCGACTTGCAAATGAAAAATTCCAGGAAGGTCTCCGTGCAATGCAAACTCAGGAACACGTCCTATGGCACCTCACTTGAGCTGGATCTTCAGGTCGCAAAATATCTGGGGAGCCTCCAATCTGCAAGGCAAGGATACCTTAGGCAGCTCCTGTGTGTGTCAGTGTGGCGGGGCGCGGTGGGGAGGTCCTGTTATACACACGTCTACGTGCAGTACGAACATATCACCTCTGTGTAATTCGGAGAAGAGCAGCTTCTTCCTGTCAAACCTGCTTATCCTAATAGAGCACTCCCGCTTGCCTGCGCCCCGATCTTCTGGCCAATCCCTCACTCATAACTAGTTTGAACCCCCGAGGGCAATGAATCTACTGTCATCCCCCAAAAGGAAGTGCAAACGAGTTCTTAAGTACTCCAACAAATTGGACCTAAACCCCTACTTCCCGGCTTCTCTAGGTGGGATAAAAACAGGAAGGGGCTCCCCGCGATCATGCAAGGCATACCCGGCCTTTTCCCTCTCGGCCCCAGCCCCGTTTCGGATCTACCAGCGCGGTGCAGTCTCCGAGTAGCCTCCTCTTCAAGCAGTGCCAGCCTGTGCCGCGGGTCCCGGGACCCCCTGGGCTCCTCGACTGGAGCCGATACTGCTGCAGCTGTTTGACAGCCAGGAAGCCGGGGCCAGGAGGGGCGCGGCCTCGGCGCGCGGGCAGCGCCTACCCCTCCTTCGGAATTCCCGGGCCCGAACTTCGCGCCGAGCGAGCCCGCCCCCGTGCCGTTTCTGACTGGCCAGCTCATTTGCTCTCTTCCGCGCCATTGGACGGCTCCCTAAGATCTCCCGCCTTCCGCTTTTTCTGATTAGTTCACAAGTTTTCCCGGGTTCCCGCAGTGGGGAGGAGCCGCCTGGGCGCGGAGATGCGTCGACACATTCTGTGGGCCCAGATTTAGACGCCACTGCGCCTGCGTACACCTTTCCTCCTCCCTACAGTGAGATAGGACCTTAGGGCGCCCGCCTTGCGCAGGCGCGGTCAGAGGCCGAGGCAGAGGCGGGGCCCGGAGCGAGGCGTAGGGGGTGTGGTCAAGGCGCAGTAGGGGTTCTCGCGGTGGGTAAGGGACGTTCGGGAAGAGTCGGTTGTGGGCGGGAAGGGGCTGAGCGGGGTTGCTGGGAGGGTTCAAGGGGTCCAAAGGGGAAGGGGGAACAGGGGCCAGGTGAAGGGGTAGATGAGGAGATCAGAACAGCCTTAGAGCTCAGGGGCCAACTGGGTGAACAGCCTTCGGTATCTAGGGGAGCAGTGAGGGGAGAGCAGAGCCGGCTAGCGTACAGGGGGCGAGAGCAGACTATTGAGAGATGGGGGTGAGGGTGAGGACCAGAACAATTCCTTCAGAAAAAAGTAGATTAGGATGTAAAAAGGGACCGGAGTAGGGATCCCAGATTCGGGTAAAAAATAGATTAATGAGGGTGGGAGGGTAGGGGGAAGGTCTTAAAGTGCCCACTATGTGTTAGGACTCGAGAAAGAGGAGGCGGGCGGCAGGCATGGAAGCTGAGGGGATAGTAGAGAGAAGCTGAGAGGACAGCCGCAGGAAAGATTTGGATGAGATGTCAGGACGCTGGCTTTTCTGCCTGGGGATCTAGGCTGCTTGGATTCCCAAGGTCTTGGGAAGGGTCTAGCCCTGCATGTGGCCACATTCAGCTGGGGCCAGGCCTTGGGCCAGCACTTTAATAGGGAAGGACCCAAGAGTCATGGCCTGGTGGTGTCTGGATGGGATTCCCCCAGGCCTTGCTGAGCCATGGAGAGAACTCTGGAGATGGCGCTCAAGACCCCTGCACTGTGTACCTCCTTTCTCACCTCTGGCCAGGGGCAGCAGGGACCATAGAAACTTAAAGAGGAGGGTAAAGGCACTGCCCAGAATCCTGAAAGTATGAGTAAAGCCTCAGAGCCCCTCTCGGTCTGTCTTTTTCAGTAAATTCTCTCCACTTGATAGTTAGTTGCCTGGGTTCCCTGAGGAACCAGGTTGAGACAAGCAAGTGAATTTGGGGTATCTCCTACTTCTTTGGGGAAGTAGGAAAAGAGCTGAGCATCGGGTGGACCTGGCTGTAATTCAAGGATTATGACTTTGTTATTGTAGGGGCTTTCTCTTTGGAAGGTGGCCTGAAAATTGAATTGGAGTGTCTTTGTTTCTCCTATTGTCCAGGGGAACATAGATGGCTGGAGACAGAATCTAGAGCCTTCAAATAATGTGGAGATGTTTCCACCTTCAGGTCAGTGGGACCAGACAAGGGGAGTGGTGGTTGTCTCTGCCTGGGAAACTGACCATCTTTGATTTTGTAATTCTTCAGATTCCACTGGGCTGATTCCTCCCTCCCATTTTCAAGCTCGGCCCCTTTCAACTCTACCGAGAATGGCTCCCACCTGGCTCTCAGACATTCCCCTGGTCCAACCCCCAGGCCATCAAGATGTCTCAGAGAGGCGACTAGACACCCAGAGACCTCAAGTGACCATGTGGAAACAGGATGTTTCCAGTGACAGGCAGGAGCCAGGGCGGAGAGGCAGGTAGGGATCCATCCTCGCTGTTTTCTCAGGCTGGCTTGCTAGTGACCCTTCTTCACTGGAATAAACTCCTTACCCTATTTCGGCCCTAGTTTCCAGAACCTACTCATTTTTATGCAAGCAATTATTAGTTCCTACAGTGCTTAGATAATAAAGCAGTGTGCTAGGTGCTAGGGATGAGGATAACAATAATGAATAAGACAAATCCTGACTTAAATTTGTCATTAATAAGGAATCTAAAATCCTAAGAGGGGAGATAGATTGACCATCAACTGATGGTAAAGCATAGTATGAGGCAAGATGAAGAAGTGCAAACTAGAAGTAGAGACCCAGCACTGTGGCAGTGTGGGTTCATTCTGATGGAAGAAAGCCTTTACAGAGGACATGCTATGGGAGCTGGCCATGCTGTCGTATTGTCTGTAAACATTCTTTTTCTTGTTGTTTCATGTGTCTTCCCAGATGTACTGGGATATCATTCTGCCATTTTGCTCCAGAGTAGGATTACATTAGAAGCAGCAGCACGATGAAGAAGAAGGAGTACTAGACTGGGTGTCAGGAGACAGAGACTCTATTTCTAGTTTGGCTACCAGCTAGAGGACATTTGGCAAGTCAATTTCCCTAGCCTACAGATCCCTGATACTTAAAAATAAAGAAAATAAAGAAAAGGCCAGGTATGGTAGCTCACACCTATACTCCTAGCACTTTGGGAGCTGAGGCAGGAGGATCACTTGAGCCCAGGAGTTCAAGACCAGCCTGGGCAACAAAGCGAGACTTCGTCTCCACAGAAAATAATTAGCTGGCTGTGGTGACATGCATTTGTAGTCCCAGCTACTCGGGAGGCTAAGGTGGTAGGATCGCTTGAGCTCAGGAGTTCAAGGCTGCAGTGACCTATGATCCAGCCACTGCATTGAGGCCTGGGTGACACAGTGATACCCTGTCTCTAAAAACAACAATCTCCTGTGGTCCTGGGTGTCAGAGAGACAGCTGCCTCAGGAGCCATGTTCCAAGCTAGATTAAACTTCATGTGATATTGGTAGACAATTTCTCCAAAGGCTGGCACTATGTTATTTATGTACTGTTCTCTCAGACTCCTCATAAAGTATACCTAACACTCAATAAATGCATTTTAACTAGCACCTGGCCTCACCATATTGATACTGGAAGCTCAGCTCTCTCTATGCCCATTCCTCCCTCAAACTTCTTGCCCTTAAATCAGAATTGAGAAGTCTCTGTTCTTCCAACCTTTCCACTTAAAATGTGTGGCCTAAAAATAAAAAATAAATAAGACAAAAAACACCAAAAAACAAAAAGAATGTGTGGCCTAATGATATACACATTTGATGTTGAATCTGTCTGTATGTAGCTCTCTCTAGGGAGATCATGTTCCATGATCTCAGCCAGACTTTAGGTCCTGTGAGTCCAGGCACTGGACTTAACATGCTCAATAGGGCTTTGATGAATGATGATGATGTCAATGCAGACATCCCCATACCCCAGCTTCAGCACCCCCTTCACCTCCTCACACGGGGGCAGAGAGGTCCTCTTTTCCTTCTGGCTATGTTTACACCCTCAACTATCCTTCCAGCACTGGAGACAAGTCTCACCTGCACTAACCTGTCTTTGAAGGTCCTGGGAGCTGGAGGGGTCACAGGCCCTGAGCCAGCAGGCTGAGGTGATCGCTCGGCAGTTGCAAGAACTGCGGCGGCTGGAGGAGGAGGTCCGGCTCCTGCGGGAGACCTCACTGCAGCAGAAGATGAGGCTAGAGGCCCAGGCCATGGAGCTGGAGGCCCTGGCACAGGCAGAGAAGGCCGGCCGAGCTGAGGCTGAGGGCCTGCGTGCTGCTTTGGCTGGGGCTGAGGTCGTCCGGAAGAACTTGGAAGAGGGGAGCCAGCGCGAGCTGGAAGAGGTTCAGAGGCTGCACCAAGAGCAGGTGAATGCAGGGGTGGGAAGGATTTAAATTCATAACGGAGAGCTGGGGGCAGTAGCTTCCAAGCAAAGAACAGGTATTGCAGAAAAGACCCTCCATGAGTAGTGAGTAGTGGAGTGATGAGACCTTTGGTGAAAAGAAACACACATGGCCTAGAAAGATGGAGAATTTGGGTATTTTGATCTTAATTCAGGTTGCACTTTTTCCCCAAGACTCAGGTGGCCTCCGACGACTTGAAACCCTGCTTCCTTTTCTAGTAGGAAGTAGTTTGCCTCCCTGCTTTACTCTGGGTACCAATTCATCGGGGGTATTGTGGAGGGCAGTGAGGAAGGTGGATACAAGGGGGCTATGGTGGACTGGGAGAGATTATTCAGTCCGCAAACTCAGTGCTTACTCTTTGCCATCTCAGACTCAGTGACCAAATTAGCCTGAATCCTGCCTTCATGGATGGAACTGACAGCCTCATGGGGGATACACACATCCACTTTTAATTTAATCATAATTAATTGCAATCAGGAGGAGTGCCTTGAAGGCGAAGGACTAGAGAGCACTAACTTAGTCTGGGGTTCAGGGAAGGCCACTGTAACCAATTGGACATGTCAAGGAAAGAAACCATAAGGCCGGGCGCAGTGGCTCACGCCTGTAATCCCAGCATTTTGGGAGGCCGAAGCAGGTGGATCACAAGGTCAGGAGTTCAAGACCAGCCTGGCCAACATGGTGAAACCCCGTCTCTACTAAAAATACAAAAATTCACCAGGCATGGTGGTGCACACCTGTAATCCCAGCTACTCAGGAGGCCGAGGCAGGAGAATCACTTGAGCCTGGGAGGTGGAGGTTGCAGTGAGCCGAAATTGTGCCATTGCACTCCAGCCTGGGCAACAGAGTAAGACTCCGTCTCAAAAAATAAAATAAAAAAGGAACTGGGAGAAAACAAGGGAGAAATTCTTTGTAACCTTGTAGTGGGCAAGGCCTTTCTACCTGTGAGTCAAAATCCAAAATCTAGAAGCCGTAAAGGAAAAGATTGATCCATTGACTTTATAACATGAACATTAGGAATGGCAGGAAAAAAAAAAAAAAAAAAAAAAAAAAAGCTCTATTTATAGCTCAGATCACAAGAAAAGGGTAATATCCCTAATATAAAATGTGTGCCTAGAAATTGGTAAGGGAAAGACCAGCAATCCAGTCAGAAAGTGGACAAAGGAGATTCATGAAAGAAACTTAGAAACAAGAAGCTAGGCCGGGCACAGTGGCTCACACCTGTAATCCCAGCACTTTGGGAGGCTGAGGTGGGCCAGGATCATTTGAGGCCAGGAGTTCAAGACCAGTCTGGCCAACATGAAGAAACCCAGTCTCTACAAAAAATACAGAAATTAGCCGGGTATGGCGGTGGGCGCCTGTAATGCCCCAGCTTCTTGGGAGGCTGAGGCAGGAGAATTGCTTGAACCTGAGAGACAGAGGTTACAGTGAGCTGAGATCACCACACTCCAGCCTGGGCAGCAGAGCAAGACTAAAAAAAAACAGCAAGCTACCGTTTGTGCTGAATAGGAGTTGGCCAGTGAATAGGCGTGTGAGGTCCAATGGTCGCTGGAGGACACTCGGCAGGACAACTGGTGGAGGCGGGGACAGGCGGAGGCCAGAAGGCTGGAGCATAGAGATCAGGGGCGCTGAGTGTGCTGCAGAGCATGGGACCCAGGGCACAAGGCCTTGGCCACTTCAGAACTTGCTACTTTCCCTTAAGAGCAATGAGCAGGCTGGGCACGGTGGCTCATACTTGTAATCCTAGCACTTTGGGAGGCTAAGGCAGAAGGATCACTTGAGCCCAGGAGTTTGAGACCAGCCTGGGCAACAAAGTGAGCCCCCATCTCTATTTTATTAAATAAACTAGGGCTGGGCATAGTTGCTCACATGTGTAATCCCAGCACTTTGGGAAGCTGAGGTGGGTGGATCACTTGAGGTCAGGAGTTCGAGACCAGCCCTGCCAACATGGTGAAACCTCATCTCTACTAAAAGTACAAAAATTAGCTGGGCGTGGTGGCTCAAGCCTGTAATCTCAGCTACTCGGGAGGGTGAGGCAGGAGAATCGCTTGAACCTGGCAGCGTTTGCAGTGAGCTGAGATTGTGCCATTGCGCTTAGTCTGAGCAACAAAGTGAAACTCCATCTCCAAAATAACAAAAAGAAAACAAAATTGTTTTTTTAAGTGATAAGCAACTGTTGAAAGGTTTTAGGCAGGGAAATGACATGATTAGATTTGTATTTTATGTCTAAAAAGTTTTGTCATTTATATCCCCCAAATTAACTTTATTGTTGTATGGAGACGGGGCGAGAGGAGGCAGACCAAGAAGCAGGGTGGCCACTTTGCCCTCCTTCCCAGTCCATCCCATGACTGTTGGTGGCTCTGACACCCCTGCAACCCTTTGAGGTGCCATGAGCAAAAGACACAAAATTCCTCCTTTCCTGGAGCTTTCCTTCCAATGTGGTCTGACAGATAGTAACACATACACATAAGCAAGATATGGTCAGTGCTAAGTGCTCGGGAGGACATGAGCAGTTGATGGGGCACAGGAGGGTGGTGAGGGTTATTAGAGGGCCCAGCGAAGCCACCCTGAGGAGGGGCTATCACCTGGGGTCTGTGGAGCAAGGAGGGGCCGCTGTCTGGTTCTCAGCGGACTCCCTGTGGCTGGAGCGGGGAGCATTAGGAGAGCCTCCAGGGTGAACTCAGGAGGCAGGCAGAGGCTGGGTCCCCCGGCCTGCAGGTGTGGAGAGATGCCTGGGTTTTGCTGTGAATGCTGTGAGAAGCCACCGAGGGTTTGTAAAGACTAGTTAGGAGATGGTCACTGTTGCCCAGGCAAAAGATGAGGGTAGCTTACCTTGGGTTGGTGGCAGTGGAGACGGAGACGGAGAGAGGTGAAGATATGTTTTGGGGGAGATTGGACAAGAACTCCCGATGGGTTGTGGGGCAACTGCAGAGAATGAGTTACCAGCTCTCCATTTGCTGTGCGCAGTTGGGTGATTGGTTTGGTCATTGTCTAAGGTCACAGAAAGTGGGAGTGAAGGGAACAAGGAAGGCCTCCATGTGGGGTCGAGCTCCTGCTGAGCCCCCTCTTCTTTCCGCAGCTGTCCTCTTTGACACAGGCTCACCAGGAGGCTCTTTCCAGTTTGACCAGCAAGGCCGAGGGCTTGGAGCAGTCTTTGAGTAGTCTGGAAACCAGGAGAGCAGGGGAAGCCAAGGAGCTGGCCGAGGCTCAGAGGGAGGCCGAGCTGCTTCGGAAGCAGCTGAGGTAGGTGGGTGGATGCCGACGGGGGCCCAGCAGTTGGTGATGTGGTGGGTCTGCAGGGTGCCCCACTGATGGCTGTCCCATTCCCACCCCAACCCTAGCAAGACCCAGGAAGACTTGGAGGCTCAGGTGACCCTGGTTGAGAATCTAAGAAAATATGTTGGGGAACAAGTCCCTCCTGAGGTCCACAGCCAGACATGGGAACTGGAGCGACAGAAGTTTCTGGAAAACATGCATGTGAGTGTGCAGGAGTGCATCTGTGTGGGGACTTGGGGATCAGGTTGGGGGGCAAGTGTGGCCCTTGGAGGAGCGTGTAGAGCACAGCCCTCAAGAGAGCAGGTGGTACCCGAGGCGGCATGGAGGCCCTACAGGGGGGCTGCTTCTCTCCACCCGCAGCACTTGCAGGAGGACCGGGATGGCCTGCACGCCACCGCGGAGCTGCTGCAGGTGAGGGTGCAGAGCCTTACGCACATCCTCGCCCTGCAGGAGGAGGAGCTGACCAGGAAGGTATGGCCCGACCCCCAGATCCCTCACCCTCGGCCGCATCCTACACCTACTGTCCCCCACCCTCCTCCCTGTGGGTGGGAGGGTTCGATGTGCCCCAGAACCTGCTTGGATCTCTTTCTTCCTGTGAACTCCTCTTGCTGTAGCTCATGTTGCCCGGGCAGGACAGAGGAGAAACAAAGATGCCACCTCCTTCCTCTCCTCCCCCGGGAGCCCACACTTTCCTCCCGCTCCTTCTCCCTCAGGTTCAACCTTCAGATTCGCTGGAGCCTGAGTTTACCAGGAAGTGCCAGTCCCTGCTGAACCGCTGGCGGGAGAAGGTGTTTGCCCTCATGGTGCAGCTAAAGGCCCAGGAGCTGGAACACAGCGACTCTGTTAAGCAGCTGAAGGGACAGGTCACTGCACTCTCTTTTCTCCCGGTATTCCCTCCCAGCACCTTGCTCCTTCCATAAGAGTGGCATCCATTCAACCAATGTTTATTGAGTGGTTGCCACATGCTGGGCACACAGCCCTGAACAAAACCGAAATGTGGAGCTTGCATTCTAGAGCAGACACAGAACACGCAAGTAAACAGATAATGTTCAGTAATTATATGTGCTGTATAGAAAGATTCAAGCTGGGTGCAGTGGCTCACGCCTGTAGTGCCAACACTGGTCTCAAACTCCTGACCTCAGATGATTCGCCTGCCTCAGCCTCCCAAAGTGATGGGATTACTAGTATGAGCCACTGTGCCCAGCCAAGTAAAATGCCAGCAGTCTGGGAGACTGATGCAGGTGGATCACTTGAGGTCAGGAGTTTGATACCAGCCTGGGCAACATGCGCAATCCCGTCTCTACTAAAAATAGAAAAAATTAGCCAGGCGTGGTGGCTCATTCCTGTAGTCCCAGCTACTCTGGAAGCTGAGGTGGGAGGATCACCTGAGCCTGGGAGGTCGAGGCCCCAGTGAGCTGTGATCCCACCACTGCACTCTAGCCTGGGTGACAAAGCGAGATCCTGTCTCAAAAAAAAAGAAAGTAGCAAGAAAGATTGAAAAGATAATAGCCGGGCGCGGTGGCTCAAGCCTGTAATCCCAGCACTTTGGGAGGCCGAGACGGGCGGATCACAAGGTCAGGAGATCGAGACCATCCTGGCTAACACGGTGAAACCCCGTCTCTACTAAAAAATACAAAAAACTAGCCGGGCGAGGTGGCGGGCGCCTGTGGTCCCAGCTACTCCGGAGGCTGAGGCAGGAGAATGGCGTAAACCCGGGAGGCGGAGCTTGCAGTGAGCTGAGATCCGGCCACTGCACTCCAGCCTGGGTGACAGAGCCAGACTCAGTCTCAAAAAAAAAAAAAAAAAAAAAAAAAAAAAGAAAAGATAATGTGACAGAGAGACTGAGGGGTGGGTCAGCCTCAAGTAGGATGGTCAGGAACAGCCTCTCTGAGGAGGTGACAGCATCTGAGGAGGGTGGCATGGTCAGTTGGTGGGTCCTGTGGGATGGGTCAAGGGCTATTCCCATGTTCAAGTGGGCACATGGAACGTGGAACATGGAAGGAACACTGAACTCAGATTCTATTCTCAGGAACCTAAGCTTCTGTCACCCTGCATGGCATTGGTTCTTTTTCTTTCTCTTTTTGAGAAGGAGTCTTGCTCTGTCACCCAGGCTGGAGTGCAGTGGCGTGATCTTGGCTCACTGCAACCTCTGTCTCCCGGGTTCAAGTGATTCTCCTGCCTCAGCCTCCCAAGTAACTGGGATACAGGCACATGCCACCATGCTTAGCTGATTTTTGCCTCCCAAGTAACTGGGATTACAGGCACATGCCACCATGCTTAGCTGATTTTTGTATTTTTAGTACAGACAGGGTTTCACCATGTTGGCCAGGCTGGTCTTGAGCTCCTGACTTCAAGTGATCTGCCTCGGCCTCCCAAAGTGTTGGGATTCCAGGTGTGAGCCACCACGCCTGGCCCCTGCATGACATTCTCTGCACCTGCCACTTTGCTTCTAATGCCTCCCTCAGCTTTTAGCTCTAGAGGCCCCTGCCCAGCTTCATCTCCTCCCCCAGGTGACCTCACTCCAGGAACAAGTAACAGCCCAGAGCCAGGAGCAGGCCATTCTGCAGCGATCCCTGCAGGACAAAGCCGCAGAGGTGGAGGTGGAGCGGATGGGTTCCAGGGTTGGTGTCAGCCTAGTAGAGACTCGGGGAGGGCAAGGGATCCCTGGTCCAGGGCTGCAGCCAGGACTTAGGGAGGGATCCTGTCCTTTGCTGCATCCTCCCCAGGGCCTGCAGTTGGAGCTGAGCCGTGCTCAGGAGGCCAGGCGCCGGTGGCAGCAGCAGACAACCGCAGCCGAGGAGCAGCTGAGGCTTGTGGTCAATGCCGTCAGCAGGTATCAGGGATGGAGGGGCTGGTGGAGTAGTGTTTCTGCCACCTTAACTTCCTGGGCACCTTGTTGCTGAGGAGCCTCGGGCAAGAGGGGCTGGAAAACTGGCCACTGGAGGCTACAGGGCTGGGCAAATTTAGCCCTATCAATGTTCCTGTGTTCATTTCTCTTCTGGGGCAGCCTCCTCTGCATTCACACCTGATTGCTTGTCATGAACTCCCCACTGCATGTTGGGCTGGAGGTGAGGCCTTGCTTCCTCCTGCAGTTCAGTCTAGTAATGGCTTGAGCTAAATAGAGCACCGGGGAGGATCTTCACTTGCAGCATTGTTCAAGGATGGAGAGTGTAGACACTTCATCGTCCTTTCCTTGTCTAAAATTTTACAGGCATTCTGTTTCACTGGAGAAAAATTTAGTCTTTTTATTTATTTATTTATTTATTTTTTTTTTTGAGACGGAGTCTTGCTCTGTTGCCCAGGCTGGAGTGCAGTGGCCGGATCTCAGCTCACTGCAAGCTCCGCCTCCCGGGTTCACGCCATTCTCCTGCCTCAGCCTCCCGAGTAGCTGGGACTACAGGCGCCCGCCACCTCGCCCGGCTAGATTTTTGTAGTTTTTAGTAGAGACGGGGTTTCACCTTGTTAGCCAGGATGGTCTCGATCTCCTGACCTCGTGATCCGCCCGTCTCGGCCTCCCAAAGTGCTGGGATTACAGGCTTGAGCCACCGCGCCCGGCCTATTTATTTATTTATTTAGAGACGGAGTCTGTGTCACCCAGGCTGGAGTGCAGTGGCGCAGTCTTGGCTCACTGCAACCTCACTTCCCTGGTTCAAGTGATTCTCCTGCCTCAGCCTCCTGAGTAGCTGGGATTACAGGCATCCACCACCACGCCCAGCTAGTTTTTGTATTTTTAGTAGAGACAGGATTTCACCATGTTGGCCAGGCTAGTCTTGAACTCCTGACTTCAGGTGAGCCACCCACCTCACCCTCCCAAAGTGTTGGAATTACGGGTGTGAGCCACCGCGCCCGGCCTAGTCTATTTATTTAAAGCTATATACTTACTTGCTTACTATTCCATCTAAAATGTAAGCCAGTTAGTTTCCTTCTAAATCAATTGCCAGCCTTTGTGTCTCATACCAACTTCCTAGTTGTTTCATTACCAACAATTGTTCTACGACCTTCGGAAAAACTTATAAGGAAACAGCAAAGCTTCTTTGTGCTGGTGATGACTTCCCCTCAGCCTTGGACATTGAGATACCCAAGGCAGGTAGTTCTTAGCACAGTGTCTGGCTTGTAAATGTTTATCGTTATCATGAGGCTCTTCTTGATGGGTTAATTTAGACAAAGATAATTTTTGGTTTAGCGAAATTAAGATGCAGGATGAGTCCTTGCCCACCACTTCCTTCTCTTGGATTTGTACCTTGGGGACTAATTCAGCTTAAAAAATTATGAAACATTTCACACTTGCATGGAATTAAACTAGTTATGATGACCTACACCCAGGTTCAATCCATTGCGTGTGCCCCCTACCTCCAGGAGAACAGAAGGATGTGCTGCGGACAGGGTTTGACTTTGGTACCCGGCGATCACAGAAATGGTCTGTGTAATGATGCATTGCCAAAAGTCCTCCAGGCTTAAAGCAGTCCAAACTCGGATTGTTGCTGGGTTTATTAGATTGTCTGTAGGTACTTGGAGATTTTACTACGAGCTGCGGTAGGTGTTGGAAGCATCTACTTGAACAGTTTCCAGATCAAAGTGAACTTTGCCGTGCTGCTGGGCATGCAGCTGCAAGCCTCCATCATCGTGTGTTTTTCTGTGGGTGCAGACCCGGACTCTCCTGAGGAAACCCCAAGCGGGCCCTAGACACTCCTTGGCCTCCTCCAGGGGCCTGCTTAAGCTGCTCAGTTTTCATGAGCCAGGTTGGTCCTACTTTTGGCACAGCCAGCTGGTAAAGCATGTGGGTCTGCCCGTCATTGGTGCTAAATCAACACTCCTGGGCTTGGAGAGGATGACTTTGTTTTGGTTTGGTTTTTTGAGATGGAGTCTCACTCTGTTGCCCAGGCTTGAGGGCAGGGGCGCAATCTTGGCTCACTGCAACCTTCACCTCCTAGGTTCAAGTGATTCTCGTACCTCAGCCTCCGGAGTAGCTGGGATTACAGGCATAAGCCACCATGCCCGGCTCATTTTTATGTTTTTAGTGGAGACAGAGTTTCACCATGTTGGCCAGGCTAGTCTCCAATTCCTGACTTCAGGTGATCCACCTGCCTCGGCCTCCCAAAGTGCTGGGATTACAGGCAGAAGCCTCTGGCCAGAGAGGATAACTTTACTCTTTGATGCACAATAGTGAGCGAAACACAGGTTGTGAGAAATAAGCTTAACAGGTTGCTTTAAAAGATAGTCATTTAATGCATTCTTGGGGCAAGGTCCCTTTAGATAATTGACGGAAGCTGTGCGTTCTTCACTTGTAGAACAGGACAGGATTGAGGGAGTTGTCTATACTAGGCACAGCAAGTCCTTTGGGAATGAGGGGAGGCATGGAGCGTCAATGACCTGTGCCCTCTCCAGCTCTCAGATCTGGCTCGAGAGCACCATGGCTAAGGTGGAAGAGGCTGCCGCCCGGCTTCCCAGCCTCAACAACCGACTCAGCTATGCTGTCCGCAAGGTCCACACCATTCGGGGTGCGTAGGGCAACTGGGAGCCATGTCCCGCCCCCGCCCCACCAACTCGGACTTTCTTCTTCCTGACCCAGCTCTGTGATCCCACATCCATTCACCTTCCTCCTTTCACCAGCCCTTGCATCTCTTTTTCCCTTACTCCCTGTCCCCCACTTTCTCCCATGCAAACTTCATCTCTTTTTCTCCCTGCCTTTTCCCTCCCAGGCCTGACTGCTCGAAAGCTTGCCCTTGCTCAGCTGCGCCAGGAGAGGTGAAGTTTGGGCACTTTGAGGTGGATGGGGCTTTAGAGCATTGGTTACTGGGACCCCCAAAACCATGAGAGCTGAGGCAGGATGGGTGCTTTGGGGTCAGGCAGCTGGGTGATTTCTCCTGACTC
Source organism: Theropithecus gelada (assembly GCF_003255815.1). Lineage (NCBI taxonomy): Eukaryota > Metazoa > Chordata > Mammalia > Primates > Cercopithecidae > Theropithecus > Theropithecus gelada. Next base: position 14,665 of record NC_037671.1, read on the forward strand.
TCTCTTCCCTGTCCCAGCTGTCCCCTACCACCACCAGTCACAGACGTAAGCCTTGAGTTGCAGCAGCTGCGGGAAGAACGGAACCGCCTGGATGCAGAACTGCAGCTGAGTGCCCGCCTCATTCAGCAGGAGGTGGGCCGGGCTCGGGAACAAGGTACACCTGGTTGCCAGGGGGTGGCGAGGATGAGGAAAGACCTGGTGTCTAGGGTGCTAGGAGAGGCCTGACCCAGCACCCCCTCCTTTTAGGGGAGGCAGAGCGGCAGCAGCTGAGCAAGGTGGCCCAGCAGCTGGAGCAGGAGCTGCAGCAGACCCAGGAGTCCCTGGCTAGCTTGGGGCTGCAGCTGGAGGTGGCACGCCAGGGCCAGCAGGAGAGCACAGAGGAGGCTGCCAGTCTGCGGCAGGAGCTGACCCAGCAGCAGGACCTCTACAGGCAAGGTGTCGAGAGGGAAAGGGGTGCTTCCCTTGGACGGTGGCGTGGGAATTGCAAATCGAAGCTCCTGCTGATACGCCCCGTCTACACTTTCACCCCAGCTCTGCAAGAGAAGGTGGCTGAAGTGGAAACTCGGCTGCGGGAGCAACTCGCAGACACAGAGAGGAGGCTGAACGAGGCTCGGAGGGAGCATGCCAAGGCCGGTGAGCCTCGCCAGGGTGGATGGGGCCTTCCAGGAAGAAGGAAGTGTTAAGACGTAGGTTATTATTTTCCCCTCAAAGTTTTTTCAAAGCTTCATTACAGGAAGTAATGAAGGTATCCATGAATAGCACAGGTGATTTCTCACTTCATGAACACACCCATGTAGCCAGCACCAGATTAAGAAACAGCATATGACCGGGCGCGGTGGCTCACGCCTGTAATCCCAGCACTTTGAGAGGCCGAGGCAGGTGTATCACTTGAGGTCAGAAGTTTGAGACCAGCCTGGCCAACATAGTGAAACCCCATCTCTACTAAAAATACAAAAATTAGCTGGGTGTGTTAGTGGGTGCCTGTAATCCCAGCCACTTGGGAGACTGAGGCAGGAAAATGGCTTGAACTCAGGCGGCGGAGGTTGCAGTGAGCTGAGATCACACCATTGCACTCCAGCCTGGAGAGCAAAACTCAGTCTCAAAAAATAAATAAATAAAGAGCATATGACCAGCTCAGGACCCTCCTGTACCCCTTCCAGTCATACCCCTTCACAGAGGCTACCACCTTCCAGATGTCTAACACCAGCAATTACCCCCTAGCAAAAATTTCACACACCTAAACAAGTTTAAAAAATTGTGGCCGGCGCGGTGGCTCACACATGTAATCCCAGCACTTTGGGAGACCAAGGCAGGAGGATTGCTTGAGCCCAGGAGTTCAAGATCAGCCTGGGCAACACAGACTCCCATCTCTTTAAAAAAAAAAAAAAAAATTACAAAAATTAGCCAGGCATGGCGGTGGGCACCTGTAGCCTGAGCTTACTTGGGAGGCTGGTGTGGGAAGATCACATGAACCTGGGAGGTGGAGGCTGCAGTGAGCCGAGATGGTGCCACTGCACTCCAGCCTGGGCAATAGAGAAAGACCGTGTGTCTAAAAAAGAATTGTGTAATGAATATATCTTCTCTAAATATAGCAGTTAACGTTTGCCACATTTGGTCTCTTATCTATATGCACGCATATTTGTGCATCTTTTGAATCACTTTAAGTTGTAATCATTTAATGTTTTGTTTTTGTTTTTTTTTTTTTTGAGACAGTCTCCCTCTGTCACCAGGCTGGAGTGCAGTGTCATGATCTTGGCTCACTGTAACCTCCACTTCCCGGGTTCAAGTCGTTCTCCTGGCTCAGCCTCCTGAGTAGCTGGGATTACAGGTGCCCACCACCATGCCCAGCTAATTTTTGTATTTTTAGTAGAGACGGGGTTTCACCATGTTGGCCAGGACGGTCTCGATCTCTTGACCTGTGATCTACCTGCCTCGGCCTCCCAAGGTGCTGGGATTATAGGCGTGAGCCACTGCACCTGACCATTTAATGTTTTAAGTAAGTTGTAAACATAAGTTGTTCAGCTGCATCTCCCAAAGCCAGTAAATTCTCCTATATAGCTGCAATCATCACACTTTAAGACAAGGAACACTAATTGCACAAAATCTAACTCAGTTCATATTCAGATTTCCCCTGCGGAACTCCAGGATGGTTCAGGGATGAGGAAGATACTTAGGTTCAGATTCCCAGGCTCCTAGAGCATCAGCACCCCCCTCCAACTGTACAGAAGAGACAGATCCACAGAGCAGAACAGCCCCCACAAGCCACAGAGTTGGTGACCCAGCGTTTGTTCCTGTCTTCATGGTGCCTGGCTGCCTCTGGCCTGACCCACACCTGCCTCCCCTGTGCCTTGGCCTCTCTGTAGTGGTCTCCTTGCGCCAGATTCAGCGCAGAGCTGCCCAGGAAAAGGAGCGGAGCCAGGAACTCAGGCGTCTGCAGGAGGAGGCCCGGAAGGAGGAGGGGCAGCGACTGGCCTGGCGCTTGCAGGAGCTGGAGAGGGATAAGAACCTCATGCTGGTAGGAGACAGGACGGCAGACAGGCAGACGCTAGGGCCCATCCTGGGCTGGTTCCTGGGCTAGAGGTGTGGAAAGAGGATGGTGAGGGAGGTTCTACCCGGGCTAGGTGGCGTTTAACCCTCTCCTTCCCAGGCCACCTTGCAGCAGGAGGGTCTCCTCTCCCGTTACAAGCAGCAGCGACTGTTGGCAGTTCTTCCTTCCCTACTGGATAAGAAGAAATCTGTGGTGTCCAGCCCCAGGCCTCCAGAGTGTTCAGCATCCGTACCTGTAGCAGCAGCAGTACCCACCAGGGAATCCATAAAAGGTCTTGGGCCAAGCACAAATGGACAAGGGACAAATGGGCGCACTTCAGCAATCTCCCCTCCAGACTCTTGCATGATGAGTGGTGTTCTCTGTGATCCTTCGAGGCCCTTAGCCTCTTTTAGCGATGCCCAGCTTGGACCAAAGAGCCTCCTCTCTCCCAGTCCTCATTTCCTGTGTCAGCCCTGTTTCCTCTGTAACCACGAGCACCTCCCCTTGTCTGGTGCTCATCTCCTGCTATCTTCCTTCCCAGGGTCCCTCTCTGTCCTGCTCGATGACCTGCAGGGCTTGAGTGAAGCCATTTCCAAAGAGGAAGCTGTTTGTCAAGGAGACAACCTTGATAGATGCTCCAGCTCCAATCCCCAGATGAGCAGCTAAGCAGCTGAGAGCCCAGGGAAAGCCAGCCTGGGGGCTGGGAGGATCCTGGAGAAGTGGGTGGGGACAGACGAGCCCTTCCCCCTCCCAGGGTCACCCTGGGGAACACCGGCTGAGTCTAAATTCTGCTCTAAATAAAGACGACTACAGTAGGAGCCATTGTTTGGAAATGTAATCTCTGGGAATCTGGGAATTCTCCCTGCAGCCATCTCTCTTGGAGATGTGAGAAGTGGGCCCACCCATAGCTCTCTCTGGGTGATACCTTTTCAAATCCTTTTTCTAGGCAGCTTTGGAAATATTTGGGAAGCTTCTGCTTTTCTTTATTCTCAACTTTTAAAACTCTTTTCTTCTGGAAGATGATAAATGCTAGGAGTGGGGAAGATGAAACATTCACTCATTCAACAGGAATGTCAGAGCCAGGCACTGTATTAGCCTGGGGGCCACCTGGGCCCTGAGAGCCTACATCCTAGTGGGAGAGAGAGGACAGATGACCTAAACAGATGAACAAGATCATTTCAAACAAGTGCTTGAAGAGAAAGTATAGTACAATTATGTGATAGAAACTGACTCTGGGGAGAGGCCTCTGAGCAAGGGACCTTGTGCCGAGGCCTGCCTGAAGTGGGCTCCTGTGGAGGCCAGGAGGGCTCTGTAGAGAATGGTCAAGGACGCTGCTTCGAGGCCAAGATGTGGCCAAGTTTGGATTTTACTCTAAGTCAATAGAAAGCCATTGGAGCACTTCTTTAAAAATGGGGAAGAAGGCCAGGCGTGGTGGCTCACGCCTGTAATCCTAACACTTTGGGAGACTGAGGCGGGCGGATCACAAGGTCAGGGTATCGAGACCATCCTGGCTAACACGGTGAAACCCAGCCTTCACTAAAAATACAAAAAATTAGCCAGGTGTGGTGGCAGGTGCCTGTAGTCCCAGCTACTCGGAAAGCTAAGGCAGGAGAATTGCTTGAACTGGGAGGCGGAAGTTGCAGTGAGCTGAGATTGCGCCACTGCACTCTAGCCTGGGTGACAGAGGAGACTGTCTGGAAAAAAAAAAAAAGAAAAAAAAACATTGGAGGGCATAGTGGCATGCACCCATGGTCCTAGTTACTCCAGAGGCTGAGTTGGGAGGATTGTTTGAGCCCAAGAGGTTAAGGTTGCAATGAGCTGTGATCGCACCACTGCACCCCAGCCTGAGAGCAAGAACCTGTCCTCACTCCCCAAAGGGAAGATGCAACATGATTTGGTGTACATTTTTTTTCCTGGAAGACTTACTGGATGGTCCCTTCCAGAGTGAGGTACACACATCCACGCACTATGGTCAGCAATTGCTCCCGGGACCCCGACATCTCAGTTTAGTGAACTCAGGGCAAGACAGTGACTGCCCATGGTCAGCACGGCAGGTGGGTGGGTCCAGCGAGGTCACTTCCCCAGGAGGGCATAATTGAGCAGCTTCTGGATCAGGTCCACGTGGGCCAGCAGCATGCAGCAGCGGCTGTAGTGCTTCAGGCCCAGGGCGTCCTTATCAGTGTACTTGGCCTGCAGCAGCCCTAGGTAGGCCTCCCACGTGTTGCCCACAGTCTTGCTGCAGGTGAAGCAGCGCACACAACTCCTGAGCTCAAGTAGTCCTTCTGTGTCAGCCTCCCAAAGTGCTGGCATGAGCCACCACGCCTGGCCTGATATAATACATTTTTTTTTTTTTTTTTTGATACGGAGTTTCACTTTTGTTGCTCAGGCTAGAGTGCAATGGCGTGATCTCAGCTCACCGCAACCTTTGCCTCCTGGGTTCAAGTGATTCTCCTGCCTCAGCCTCTTGGGTAGCTGGGATTACAGGTATTTGCCACCATTCCTGGCTAATATTTTTGTATTTTTAGTAGAGACGGGGTTTCTCCATGTTGGTCAGGCTGGTCTTGAACTCCCAACCTCAGGTGATCCACCCGCCTCTGCCTCCCAAAGTGCTGGAATTACAGGCATGAGCTGCCATGCCAGGCCCACCTGATGTATATTTTAAGACCTCCTTTGCTGGTGGAGGACAGATTTTGTGTGAAGGGGAGGGATAGAGTGGGAGCAAGGGGGCCACTGAGAAGGGTGTTGGAGAGGCTTGGGGGAGATGGTGGCTCAGGATGATGGGCTGGGTTTGGACAGGGCATGGAGGGGCTTGCAGGTGGATGGGCTGTGGATGGTGGAGGAGAGTAAGGAAGGTTTCTGTCCTTCATGAGCCCTGGAGGGAACAGACGAGATCACACCATTGCATAGTAAGGTATCCCTTACTGTGGGGTAGCGAACCAGGCAGGGAACAACCTGAGAGGAATCAAATTTTATTTTGGACACGTTACTTCTGAAGGGCTAACAGACTTCCAGGCAGAAAGGCCCTTGAAGGAAACATTCTAGGGGTCTCTCTGGGAGGCTTAGATCAAGGAGCTGAGACCAAAAGGAGAATGGGAGGGAGGAGACGATACAATAGAGTTGGAGCCGAGGCCCTTAGAGGTGGATAGGTGGATTCCTGAGGGAGGAGGAAGGGGCTGAGGTTGCTGGAGCCTGGCAGCTTCTTCTGGAGCCATTGACAGGACTTATGCAAACAGCTCTGGATGGGAAGAGGGAACCAGGATATCCTCCTGTGTCCTTCCTCTTCTGCAGTCATCCTGGATGACTCCCAGATGGAATTTCTTGGATGTCATTGCTTGGAGGTCCCCTGCATGCCTGAAGAAGGATATGCTGGAGAGCAGGATGCCTGGATCCCATGCGTGAAGGGAAGTGCCCAGGAAAGAACGAAGTCCCAGGGGGAGCTTTTAGTGTGTGGGTGAGTGGGGAGGCTGGGGTAGTAGCTGACACTGTCCCAGCTGCATCCCAGGTTTGAAAGGCACCTCCTCCCCCAGCGCAGGCATCCTGCCTCCCAACCCTGTAATTACGGCGCTTCCCAACGCGTGGTTTGCCCCCATTCTTTGGCTTCCAATAGTTGCAAGGGATGAAGGTGGACATCTCTGTGATTACGGAGATGCCAAGTGAGTATTGACTGCTCCAGGGTGTGGATGGAGGGTTGTGAAAACCAGGGTGGGGTGATGCAGGGTCAGGGTCATGATAGGGAGAGCGGCAGCTGGGTCCTGGACAGGGGGACTAAAATAAGGGACGCCACCTTCAGAGGTGACACATTAGCCCAGGCCTTCCCAACGGGTTTGACTAGTTCTGTTCTGATGGTATTCCTGTGCCACTGGGCTGGCCCCTCCTCCCCTCCTCCCCTATAAAGCCTCTTGGGGTTCCCAGGCACCCAGACTCAGCCCACCCCAGCTTTGGGGGCCAGTACACAGCCATGATGCTCAACTGGAAGCTCCTTGGGATCCTGGTCCTTTGCCTGCACGCCAGAGGTGAGGTGGAAACAGAGGCAGGGAGTGCAGTTTGGGGAGAGATGAGGGATGGTCAGGATGGGGGAGGTGAACTGGACGCATGGGGTTGCGGACAGGAATTCAGGGGATGCAGAAGATGCGTCTGGCTCACCAAAACGGCTTTCTGTACACAGTGGGTGGGGGACAGGAGTTCAGGGGTGCAGAAAGTGCGTTTGGCTCTCACCAGAAATGGTTTGCTGGCTCCATGTGGCAAAGTCGGTCAGGATTAATGCGTGGGGGACGAGTTTCCTCGGAGCTGGGATTTGTGTGAAGGAGCTGGGGTCTGTGTGCCCCGGGGCCAAGGTGTAGTCCACTTTGGGTTGTAGATTGGCCTGAGGACAAAGCCAGTGGGGTACCCCAACCAGGGGTGGATGGAGCTTATTTGGAGAAGTCTGGTCAGTTTAAAGTGGGTCAAGTGAATGGTTCAGATCCATCGGGGGTAGGGGTTCATCACATTTTAGCATCAGTTAAGTATTTAAAAATGTATAGAGAACTCTTTGAGAGGGACTTTTTTGGTCTGTTTGTGGGTCGGTTCAGGCTGCGTCCATCCAGAGAGGCTCCTCCTCCTGGAGCTGGGGCTGGGGCTGGGGCTGGGGCTGGGGTGGGGGAGAGAAGCCCTCATCACCTCTTACCTTTCTCCTTCCTCCTTTACAGGCATCTCAGGCAGCGAGGACCACCCCTCTCACCCACCCGCAGAGGACCGAGAGGAGGCAGGCTCCCCAACATTGCCTCAGGGCCCCCCAGTCCCCGGTGACCCTTGGCCAGGGGCACCCCCTCTCTTTGAAGACCCTCCGCCTCCCCCACCCAGTCGTCCCTGGAGAGACCTGCCTGAAACTGGAGTCTGGCCCCCTGAACCGCCTAGAACGGATCCTCCTCAACCTCCCCGGCCTGATGACCCTTGGCCAGCAGGACCCCAGCCCCCAGAGAACCCCTGGCCTCCTGCCCCTGAGGTGGACCACCGACCTCAGGAGGAGCCAGACCTGGACCCACCCCGGGAAGAGTACAGATAATGGGGTTCCCCCAGCCGTTCTGCTCCCAGGCATCTCCAGACACCCACGCCCTCTCCACCCTGATTCCCCGTGAATTCTTCCCAATTTAGCCCGTCTCCTTAAACCTCTTCCTCATTCCCTCGGTTTTATTCTGAACCCAGAAGGTGGTGTTCTCAATATTTCCTGTCCCCTCCTGAGATCCGTACTTAGCACTCACATTGCCGGTTTTTTCCTCTGACAGCCTAAGCCTACTCTCCTACCTCACCTCCAGGCCTCGGCCCCACCTACCTCCCTCCCCGTCTTCCTGCCCGCGCGATCGCTGGGGCAGGGCTGCGGTACTGTGGTCCCTTCTGCCACCTGGTGGCCGGCGGCAGGAATTATCAGTAGACAGCTGTTGCTTCCATGAAACGGAAAAATAAAAATCACGTTTTCTTAATTCTGAATCTAGGCTGCTTCTTTAACTAACATTTAGTGTTTTTTGTTGTTGTTGTTTGTTTGTTTGTTTTTGAGATGGAGTCTCTATCTGTCGCCCAGGCTGGAGTACAGTGGCGCGATTTCGGTTTACTGCAAGCTCCGCCTCCCGTGTTCACGCCATTCTCCTGCCTCAGCCTCCGAGTAGCTGGGACTACAGGCGCCCGCCACAACGCCCAGCGAATTTTTTGTGTTTTTAGTAGAGGCGGGGTTTCACTGTGTTAGCCAGTATGATCTCGATCTCCTGACCTTGTGATCCGCCCGCCTCGGCCTTCCAAAGTGCTGGGATTACAGGCATGAGCCACAACGCCTGGCCATTTTTTTTTTTTTTTTTTTTTTTTTTTTTTTTTTTT